>NW_027328742.1:20500272-20512772 GCF_048564905.1 Vicugna pacos | reverse complement strand
TCCTCCTCCACATTCCTTTTAAGGTAGAGAAAGGTAGTACTGCTCTTCCTGGTCCTAGAAACCAGGTAAGAACTGAGCGTACTTGGAGATTCCACCGAAAGACTGCTTCTGGCTCTTTTCATTAGAGGCTAAATGCTGCACCACTGGTAAATCTACTTCCAGCTTGATTTATCCAGTTAATTCTCCATAATTCAACTCTTGAATTCATTGCAGACTATCTGGAAGACTGGAAGCAATTACTTTCTTTGTTAACAGATGCGTATGAAGTATCTTTAAATATTATTTTGGAAACTAGACAGAATCTTGATTATTATTGTAATAATCCTCCTCCACCTCCTCCTCCGCCTCCTCCTCCTACTCCTCCTCCTCCACCTCCTCCTCGACCTCCTCCTCCACCTTCTCCTCCTCCACCTCCTCCTCCACCTCCTCCTCCTCCACCTCCTCCTCCTCCACCTCCTCCACCTCCTCCTCCTCCACCTCCTCCACCTCCTCCTCCTCCACCTCCTCCACCTCCTCCTCCTCCACCTCCTCCACCTCCTCCTCCTCCACCTCCTCCTCCACCTCCTCCTCCACCTCCTCCTCCACATTCTCCTCCTCCACATCCTACTCCACATCCTCCTCTCCTCCACATCCTCCTCCTCCTCCTCCACATCCTCTTCCTCCACATCCTCCTCCTCCTCCTCCACATCCTCCTCCACATCCTCCTCCTCCTCCACATCCTCCACATCCTCCTCCTCCACATCCTCCTTCTCAACATCCTCCTCCTCCTCCACCTCGTCCTCCTCCACCTCCTCCTCCTCCACCTCCTCCTCCTCCTAGTCCTCCAAATCCTCCTACTCCTCCACATTCCTTTTTAGGTAGAGAAAGGTAGTACTGCTCTTCCTGGTCCTAGAAACCAGGAAAGAACTGAGCGTACTTTGAGATTCCATTGAAAGAGTGATTCTGGCTCTTTTCATTAGAGGCTAAATCTGCACCACTGGTAAATCTGCTTATAACTTTATTTATCCAGTTAATTCTCCATAATTCAACTCTTGAATTCATTGCAGGCTATCTGGAGGACTGGCAGCAATTACTTTCTTTCTTAACAGTTGCATATGAAGTAACTTTAATTAAATATTATTTTGGAAATAAGACAGAATCTTGAGGATTATTGTAATAATCCTCCACCTCCTCCTCCACCTCCACCTCGTCCTCCACCTCCACCTCCTCCTCCACCTCCTCCTCCGCCACCTCCTCCTCCGCCTCCTCCACTTCCTCCTCCTCCACCTCCTTCACCTTCTCCTCCTCCACATCCTCCTCCTCCTATACCTCCTCCTCCTCCTATACCTCCTCCTCCTCCTCCTCATCCTTCTCCACATCCTCCTCCTCCTCCACATCCTCCTCCTCCTCCACATCCTCCTCCTCCTCCACCACATTCTGCTTCTCCACGTCCTCCTTCACATCCTACTCCTCCTCCACATCCTCCTCCTCCACATCCTCCTCCTCCACATCCTCCTCCTCCACATCCTCCTCCACATCCTCCTCCTCCTGCACATCCTCATCCTCCTCCACATCCTCCTCCTCCTCCACATCCTCCTCCTCCTCCACCACATTCTCCTCCTCCTCCTCCACCACATTCTCCTCCTCCACATCCTCCTCCATATCCTCTCCTCCTCCACCTCCTCCTCCTCCACATCCTCCTCCTCCACATCCTCCTCCTCCTCCACCACATCCTCCTCCTCTACATCCTCCTCCTCCACATCCTCCTCCTTCTCCTCCACATCCTCCTCCTTCTCCTCCACATCCTCCTCCTCCTCCACCACATCCTCCTCCTCCACATCCTCCTCCTCCACATCCTCCTCCTCCACATCCTCCTCGTCCACATCCTCCTCCTCCACCTCCTCCTCCATCTCCTCCTACTCCTCCACCTCCTCCACATTCCTTTTTAGGTAGAGAAAGGTAGTACTGCTCTTCCTGGTCCTAGAAACCAGGAAAGAACTGAGCGTACTTTGAGATTCCATCGAAAGACTGCTTCTGGCTCTTTTCATTAGAGGCTAAATGCGGCACCACTGGTAAATCTACTTCCAGCTTGATTTATCCAGTTAATTCTCCATAATTCAACTCTTGAATTCATTGCAGCCTATCTGGAAGGCTGGCAGCAATTACTTTCTTTGTTAACAGTTGCGTATGAAGTACCTTTAATTAAATATTATTTTGGAAATTAGACAGAATCTTGAGGATTACTGTAATAATCCTCCTCCACATCCTCCTCCTCCTCCTCCTCCTCCACCTCCTCCTCCTCCTCCACCTCCTCCTCCACCTCCTCCACCTCCTCCTCCTCCACATCTACCTCCTCCTCCTCCACCTCCTCCTCCACCACCTCCTCCTCCACCACCTCCTCCTCCACCTACTCCTACTCCACCTCGTCCTCCACATTCTCCTCCACATCCTCCTCCTCCTCCACATCCTCCTCCTCCTCCACATCCTCCTCCTCATCCTCCTCCTCCTCCACATCCTCCTCCTCCTCCTCCTCCTCCACATCCTCCTCCTCCTCCACATCCTCCTCCTCCTCCTCCACATCCTCCTCCTCCTCCTCCACATCCTCCTCCTCCACCTCCTCCTCCACCTCCTCCTCCTCCACCTCCTCCTCCTCCACCTCCTCCTCCTCCACCTCCTCCTCCTCCACCTCCTCCTCCTCCACCTCCTCCTCCACATCAACCTCCTCCTCCTCCACCTCCTCCTCCACCACCTCTTCCTCCACCTCCTCCTCCTCCTCCACCTCCTCCTCCACATTCTCCTTCACATCCTCCTCCTCCTCCACATCCTCCTCCTCCTCCTCCACATTCTCCTCCTCCTCCACATCCACATCCTCCTCCTCCTCCACATCCACAACCTCCACATCCTCCTCCTCCTCCACCACATTCTCCTCCTCCACATCCTCCTCCTCCACATCCTCCTCCTCCTACTCCTACACCTCCACCTCCTCCTACTCCTCCACATTCCTTTTTAGGTAGGGAAAGGTAGTACTGCTCTTCTTGGTCCTAGAAACCAGGAAAGAACTGAGCGTACTTTGAGATTCCATCGAAAGACTGCTTCTGGCTCTTTTCATTAGAGGCTAAATGCGGCACCACTGGTAAATCTATTTCCAGCTTGATTTATCCAGTTAATTCTCCATAATTCAACTCTTGAATTCATTGCAGCCTATCTGGAAGACTGGCAGCAATTATTTTCTTTGTTAACAGTTGCGTATGAAGTAGCTTTAATTAAATATTATTTTGGAAATTAGACAGAATCTTGAGGATTACTGTAATAACCCTCCTCCACCTCCTCCTCGTCCTCCACCTCCTCCTCCTCCACCTCCTCCTCCACAGCCTCCTCCTTCTCCAACTCCTCCACCTCCTCCTCCTCCACATCAACCTCCTCCTCCTCCACCTCCTCCTCCACCTCCTCCTTCTCCTCCACCTCCTCCTTCTCCTCCACCTCCTCCTTCTCCACCTCCTCCTCCACCTCCTCCTCCACCTCCTCCTCTTCCTCCTCCTCCTCAACCACATTCTATTCCACCACCTCCTCCTTCACCTCCTCCTCCACCTACTCCTCCTCCACCTCCTCCTCCTCCACCTCCACCTTCACCTCCTCCTCCTCCACCTCCTCCACATTCCTTTTTAAGTAGAGAAAGGTAGTACTGCTCTTCTTGGTCCTAGAAACCAGGATAGAACTGAGCGTACTTTGAGATTCCATCGAAAGAGTGATTCTGGCTCTTTTCATTAGAGGCTAAATGCTGCACCACTGGTAAATCTGCTTATAACTTGATTTATCCAGTTAATTCTCCATAATTCAACTCTTGAATTCATTGCAGGGTATCTGGAAGACTGGCAGCAATTACTTTCTTTCTTAACAGTTGCGTATGAAGTAACATTAATTAAATATTATTTTGGAAACTAGACAGTATCTTGAGGATTATTGTAATAATCCACCACCTCCTCCTCCACCTCCACCACCACCTCCACCTCCACCTCGTCCTCCATCTCTTCCTCCACCTCCTCCTCCTCCGCCACCTCCTCCTCCTCCTCCGCCACATCCTCCACCTCCGCCTCCTCCTCCTCCGCCTCTGCCACCTCCTCCTCCTCCACCTCCTCCTCCCCCACATCCTCCTCCTCCACCTCCCCCACATCCTCCTCCTCCACCTCCTCCTCCTCCACCTCCTCCTCCTACTCCTCCGCCACCTCCTCCTCCGCCACCTCCTCCTCCGCCACCTCCTCCTCCGCCACCTCCTCCTCCTACTCTGCCACCTCCTCCTCCTCCGCCTCCTCCTCCTCCACCTCCTCCTCCTCCACCTCCTCCTCCTCCTCCACCTCCTCCTCCTCCTCCACATCCTCCTACTCCTCCACATTCCTTTTTATGTATAGAAAGGTAGTACTGCTCTTCCTGGCCCTAGAAACCAGGAAAGAACTGAGCGTACTTTCAGATTCCATCGAAAGACTGTTTCTGGTTCTTTTCATTAGAGGCTAAATGCGGCACCACTGGTAAATCTACTTCCAGATTGATATATCCAGTTAATTCTCCATAATTCAACTCTTGAATTCATTGCAGGCTATATGGAAGACTGGCAGTAATTAGTTTCTTTGTTAACAGTTGCATATGAAGTAGCTTTAATTAAATATTATATTGGAAATTAGACAGAATCTTGAGGATTATAGTAATAATCCTCCTCCACCTCCTCCTCCTCCTCCTCCACCTCCTCTTCCTCCTCCTCCACCTCCTCCTCCTCCTCGTCCACCTCCTCCTCCTCCTCCACCACATTCTACTCCACCACCTCCTCTTCCACCACCTCCTCCTCCACCTACTCCTCCACCTACTCTTCCTCCACCTCCTCCTCCACCTTCACCTCCACCTTCTCCTCCACCTTCACCTCCACCTCCTCCTCCACCTTCACCTCCTCCTCCTCCACCTCCTCCAAATTCCTTTTTAGGTAGAGAAAGGTAGTACTGCTCTTCCTGGTCCTAGAAACCAGGAAAGAACTGAGCGTACTTTGAGATTCCATCGAAAGAGTGATTCTGGCTCTTTTCATTAGAGGCTAAATGCTGCACCACTGGTAAATCTGCTTATAACTTGATTTATCCAGTTAATTCTCCATAATTCAACTCTTGAATTCATTGCAGGGTATCTGGAAGACTGGCAGCAATTACTTTCTTTCTTAACAGTTGTGTATGAAGTAACATTAATTAAATATTATTTTGGAAACTAGACAGAATCTTGAGGATTATTGTAATAATCCACCACCTCCTCCTCCACCTCCACCACCACCTCCACCTCCACCTCGTCCTCCATCTCCTCCTCCACCTCCTCCTCCTCCACCTCCTCCTCCTCCGCCTCCTCCTCCTCCGCCTCTGCCACCTCCTCCTCCTCCACCTCCTCCTCCCCCACATCCTCCTCCTTCACCTCCTCCTCCTCTTCCTCCACCTCCTCCTCGTTCTCCACCTCCTCCTCGTCCTCCACGTCCTCCTCCACATCCTCCTCCTCCACATCCTCCTCCACATCCTCCTCCTCCTTCACATCCTCCTCCTCCTCCACATCCTCCTCCTCCACATCCTCCTCCTCCTTCACATCCTCCTCCTCCTCCACCACATCCTCCTCCTCCACATCCTCCTCCTCCACATCCTCCTCCTCCACATCCTCCTCCTCCATATCCTCCTCCTCCATATCCTCCTCCTCCTCCTCCTCCACCTCCACCTCCTCCTAGTCCTCCAAATCCTCCTACTCCTCCACATTCCTTTTTAGGTAGAGAAAGGTAGTACTGCTCTTCCTGGTCCTAGAAACCAGGAAAGAACTGAGCGTACTTTGAGATTCCATCGAAAGACTGCTTCTGCCTCTTTTCATTAGAGGCTAAATGCGGCACCACTGGTAAATCTACTTCCAGCTTGATTTATCCAGTTAATTCTCCATAATTCAACTCTTGAATTCATTGCAGGCTATCTGGAAGACTGGCAGCAATTACTTTCTTTGTTAACAGTTGCGTATGAAGTAGCTTTAATTAAATATTATTTTGGAAATTAGACAGAATCTTGAGGATTATAGTAATAATCCTCCTCCACCTCCTCCTCCACCTCCTCCTCTTCCTCCACAGCCTCCTCCTCCTCCACATCCTCCTCCTCCTCCACATCCTCCTCCTCCACATCCTCCTCCTCCTCCACATCCTCCTCCTCCACATCCTCCTCCTCCTCATCCTCCTCCTCCTCATCCTCCTCCTCCTCCACCACATTCTCCTCCTCCACATCCTCCTCCTCCACATCCTCCTCCTCCTCCACCTCCTCCTACTCCTCCACCTGCACCTCCTCCTACTCCTCCACATTCCTTTTTAGGTAGGGAAAAGTAGTACGGCTCTTCCTGGTCCTAGAAACCAGGAAAGAACTGAGCGTACTTTGAGATTCCATCGAAAGACTGCTTCTGGCACTTTTCATTAGAGGCTAAATGCAGCACCACTAGTAAATCTAATTCCAGCTTGATTTATCCAGTTAATTCTCCATAATTCAACTCTTGAATTCTTGGCAGCCTATCTGGAAGGCTGGCAGCAATTACTTTCTTTGTTAACAGTTGCGTATGAAGTAGCTTTAATTAAATATTATTTTGGAAATTAGACAAAATCTTGAGGATTATTGCAATAATCCTCCTCCACCTCCTCCTCCTCCTCCACGTCCTCCTCCTCCACGTCCTCCTCCTCCACCTCCTCCACATCAACCTCCTCCTCCTTCACCTCCTCCTTCTCCTCCTCCTCCACCTCCTACTCCTCCACATCCTCCTCCTCCACCTCCTCCTTCTCCTCCACCTCCTCCTCCTCCTCCACCACATTCTACTCCACCACCTCCTCTTCCACCACCTCCTCCTCCACCACCTCCTCCTCCACCTACTCCTCCTCCACCTCGTCCTCCTCCACCTCCTCCACATTCCTTTTTAGGTAGAGAAAGGTAGTACTGCTCTTCCTGGTCCTAGAAACCAGGAAAGAACTGAGCGTACTTTAAGATTCCATTGAAAGAGTGATTCTGGCTCTTTTCATTAGAGGCTAAATGCTGCACCACTGGTAAATCTGCTTATAACTTGATTTATCCAGTTAATTCTCCATAATTCAACTCTTGAATTCATTGCAGGCTATCTGGAGGACTGGCAGCAATTACTTTCTTTCTTAACAGTTGCGTATGAAGTAACTTTAATTAAATATTATTTTGGATATTAGACAGAATCTTGAGGATTATTGTAATAATCCTCCACCTCCTCCTCCACCTCCTCCTCCACCTCCACCTCGTCCTCCACCTCCTCCTCCACCTCCGCCACCTCCTCCTCCGCCTCCTCCACTTCCTCCTCCTCCACCTCCTCCTCCTCCACATCCTCCTCCTCCTATACCTCCTCCTCCTCCTCCACATCCTTCTCCACATCCTCCTCCTCCTCCACATCCTCCTCCTCCTCCACATCCTCCTCCTCCTCCACATCCTCCTCCTCCACATCCTCCTCCACATCCTCCTCCACATCCTCTTCCTCCTCCACATCCTCCTCCTCCTCCACATCCTCCTCCTCCTCCACATCCTCCTCCTCCTCCACCACATTCTCCTCCTCCACCTCCTCCTCCATCTCCTCCTACTCCTCCACCTTCTCCACATTCCTTTTTAGGTAGAGAAAGGTAGTACTGCTCTTCCTGGTCCTAGAAACCAGGAAAGAACTGAGTGTACTTTGAGATTCCATCGAAAGACTGCTTCTGGCTCTTTTCATTAGAGGCTAAATGCGGCACTACTGGTAAATCTACTTCCAGTTTGATTTATCCAGTTAATTCTCCATAATTCAACTCTTGAATTCATTGCAGCCTATCTGGAAGGCTGGCAGCAATTACTTTCTTTGTTAACAGTTGCGTATGAAGTAGCTTTAATTAAATATTATTTTGGAAATTAGACAGAATCTTGAGGATTACTGTAATAATCCTCCTCCCCCTCCTCCTCCTCCTCCTCCACCTCCTCCTCCTCCTCCACCTCCTCCTCCTCCTCCTCCACCTCCTCCTCCTCCTCCAACTCCTCCTCCACCTCCTCCACCTCCTCCTCCTCCACCTCCTCCACATCAACCTCCTCCTCCTCCACCTCCTCCTCCACCTAGTCCTCCTCCACCTCGTCCTCCACCACCTCCTCCTCCTCCACCTCCTCCACATTCCTTTTTAGGTAGAGAAAGGTAGTACTGCTCTTCCTGGTCCTAGAAACCAGGAAAGAACTGAGCGTACTTTGAGATTCCATTGAAAGAGTGATTCTGGCTCTTTTCATTAGAGGCTAAATGCTGCACCACTGGTAAATCTGCTTATAACTTGATTTATCCAGTTAATTCTCCATAATTCAACTCTTGAATACATTGCAGCCTTTCTGGAAGGCTGGCAGCAATTACTTTCTTTGTTAACAGTTGCGTATGAAGTAGCTTTAATTAAATATTATTTGGAAATTAGACAGAATCTTGAGGATTATTGTAATAATCCTCCTCCACCTCCTCCTCCTCCACCTCCTCCTCCTCCACCTCCTCCACCTCCTCCTCCTCCACCTCCTCCTCCTCCTCCTCCTCCACCTCCTCCTCGTCGTCCACCTCCTCCTCCTCCTCCACCTCCTCCTCCTCCACCTCCTCCTCCTCCACCTCCTCCTCCTCCACCTCCTCCTCCACCTCCTCCTCCTCCACCTCCTCCTCCTCCACCTCCTCCTCCTCCACCTCCTCCTCCTCCTCCACATCCTCCTACTCCTCCACATTCCTTTTTATGTAGAGAAAGGTAGTACTGCTCTTCCTGGTCCTAGAAACCAGGAAAGAACTGAGCGTACTTTCAGATTCCATCGAAAGACTGCTTCTGCCTCTTTTCATTAGAGGCTAAATGCGGCACCACTGGTAAATCTACTTCCAGATTGATATATCCAGTTAATTCTCCATAATTCAAGTCTTGAATTCATTGCAGGCTATATGGAAGACTGGCAGTAATTAGTTTCTTTGTTAACAGTTGCGTATGAAGTAGCTTTAATTAAATATTATATTGGAAATTAGACAGAATCTTGAGGATTATAGTAATAATCCTCCTCCACCTCCTCCTCCTCCTCCTCCACCTCCTCCTCCTCCTCGTCCACCTCCTCCTCCTCCTCCACCACATTCTACTCCACCACCTCCTCCTCCACCACCTCCTCCTCCACCTACTCCTCCACCTACTCCTCCTCCACCTCCTCCTCCACCTTCACCTCCACCTTCTCCTCCACCTCCTCCTCCACCTTCACCTCCTCCTCCTCCACCTCCTCCAAATTCCTTTTTAGGTAGAGAAAGGTAGTACTGCTCTTCCTGGTCCTAGAAACCAGGAAAGAACTGAGCGTACTTTGAGATTCCATCGAAAGAGTGATTCTGGCTCTTTTCATTAGAGGCTAAATGCTGCACCACTGGTAAATCTTCTTATAACTTGATTTATCCAGTTAATTCTCCATAATTCAACTCTTGAATTCATTGCAGGGTATCTGGAAGACTGGCAGCAATTACTTTCTTTCTTAACAGTTGCGTATGAAGTAACATTAATTAAATATTATTTTGGAAACTAGACAGTATCTTGAGGATTATTGTAATAATCCACCACCTCCTCCTCCACCTCCACCACCACCTCCACCTCCACCTCGTCCTCCATCTCCTCCTCCACCTCCTCCTCCTCCGCCACCTCCTCCTCCTCCTCCGCCACATCCTCCTCCTCCGCCTCCTCCTCCTCCGCCTCTGCCACCTCCTCCTCCTCCACCTCCTCCACCTCCTCCTCCCCCACATCCTCCTCCTCCACCTCCTCCTCCTCCACCTCCTCCTCCTCCACCTCCTCCTCCTCCACCTCCTCCTCCTACTCCTCCGCCACCTCCTCCTCCGCCACCTCCTCCTCCTCCTCTGCCACCTCCTCCTCCTCCGCCTCCTCCTCCTCCACCTCCTCCTCCTCCACCTCCTCCTCCTCCTCCACCTCCTCCTCCTCCTCCACATCCTCCTACTCCTCCACATTCCTTTTTATGTAGAGAAAGGTAGTACTGCTCTTCCTGGTCCTAGAAACCAGGAAAGAACTGAGCGTACTTTCAGATTCCATCGAAAGACTGCTTCTGGTTCTTTTCATTAGAGGCTAAATGCGGCACCACAGGTAAATCTACTTCCAGATTGATATATCCAGTTAATTCTCCATAATTCAACTCTTGAATTCATTGCAGGCTATATGGAAGACTGGCAGTAATTAGTTTCTTTGTTAACAGTTGCATATGAAGTAGCTTTAATTAAATATTATATTGGAAATTAGACAGAATCTTGAGGATTATAGTAATAATCCTCCTCCACCTCCTCCTCCTCCTCGTCCACCTCCTCCTCCTCCTCGTCCACCTCCTCCTCCTCCTCCTCGTCCACCTCCTCCTCCTCCTCCACCACATTCTACTCCACCACCTCCTCCTCCACCACCTCCTCCTCCACCTACTCCTCCACCTACTCCTCCTCCACCTCCTCCTCCACCTTCACCTCCACCTTCTCCTCCACCTTCACCTCCACCTCCTCCTCCACCTTCACCTCCTCCTCCTCCACCTCCTCCAAATTCCTTTTTAGGTAGAGAAAGGTAGTACTGCTCTTCCTGGTCCTAGAAACCAGGAAAGAACTGAGCGTACTTTGAGATTCCATCGAAAGAGTGATTCTGGCTCTTTTCATTAGAGGCTAAATGCTGCACCACTGGTAAATCTTCTTATAACTTGATTTATCCAGTTAATTCTCCATAATTCAACTCTTGAATTCATTGCAGGGTATCTGGAAGACTGGCAGCAATTACTTTGTTTCTTAACAGTTGCGTATGAAGTAACATTAATTAAATATTATTTTGGAAACTACACAGAATCTTGAGGATTATTGTAATAATCCACCACCTCCTCCTCCACCTCCACCACCACCTCCACCTCCACCTCGTCCTCCATCTCCTCCTCCACCTCCTCCTCCTCCGCCACCTCCTCCTCCTCCTCCGCCACATCCTCCTCCTCCGCCTCCTCCTCCTCCGCCTCTGCCACCTCCTCCTCCTCCACCTCCTCCTCCCCCTCCACCTCCTCCTCCCCCACATCCTCCTCCTTCACCTCCTCCTCCTCTTCCTCCACCTCCTCCTCGTTCTCCACCTCCTCCTCGTCCTCCACGTCCTCCTCCACATCCTCCTGCTCCACATCCTCCTCCACATCCTCCTCCACATCCTCCTCCTCCTCCACATCCTCCTCCTCCACATCCTCCTCCTCCTTCACATCCTCCTCCTCCTCCACCACATTCTCCTCCTCCACATCCTCCTCCTCCACTTCCTCCTCCTCCACATCCTCCTCCTCCTCCTCCTCCACCTCCTCCTAGTCCTCCAAATCCTCCTACTCCTCCACATTCCTTTTTAGGTAGAGAAAGGTAGTACTGCTCTTCCTGGTCCTAGAAACCAGGAAAGAACTGAGCGTACTTTGAGATTCCATCGAAAGACTGCTTCTGCCTCTTTTCATTAGAGGCTAAATGCGGCACCACTGGTAAATCTACTTCCAGCTTGATTTATCCAGTTAATTCTCCATAATTCAACTCTTGAATTCATTGCAGGCTATCTGGAAGACTGGCAGCAATTACTTTCTTTGTTAACAGTTGCGTATGAAGTAGCTTTAATTAAATATTATTTTGGAAATTAGACAGAATCTTGAGGATTATAGTAATAATCCTCCTCCACCTCCTCCTCCACCTCCTCCTCTTCCTCCACAGCCTCCTCCTCCTCCACATCCTCCTCCTCCTCCACATCCTCCTCCTCCTCCACATCCTCCTCCTCCACATCCTCCTCCTCCTCCACATCCTCCTCCTCCACATCCTCCTCCTCCTCATCCTCCTCCTCCTCCACCACATTCTCCTCCTCCACATCCTCCTCCTCCACATCCTCCTCCTCCTCCACCTCCTCCTACTCCTCCACCTGCACCTCCTCCTACTCCTCCACATTCCTTTTTAGGTAGGGAAAAGTAGTACGGCTCTTCCTGGTCCTAGAAACCAGGAAAGAACTGAGCGTACTTTTAGATTCCATCGAAAGACTGCTTCTGGCTCTTTTCATTAGAGGCTAAATGCAGCACCACTGGTAAATCTAATTCCAGCTTGATTTATCCAGTTAATTCTCCATAATTCAACTCTTGAATTCATGGCAGCCTATCTGGAAGGCTGGCAGCAATTACTTTCTTTGTTAACAGTTGCGTATGAAGTAGCTTTAATTAAATATTATTTTGGAAATTAGACAAAATCTTGAGGATTATTGCAATAATCCTCCTCCACCTCCTCCTCCTCCTCCTCCACGTCCTCCTCCTCCACCTCCTCCTCCTCCACCTCCTCCACATCAACCTCCTCCTCCTCCACCTCCTCCTTCTCCTCCTCCTCCACCTCCTCCTCCTCCACCTCCTCCTTCTACTCCACCTTCTCCTCCTCCTCCACCACATTCTACTCCACCACCTCCTCCTCCACCACCTCCTCCTCCACCTACTCCTCCTCCA